>NC_000069.6:120385227-120425227 GCF_000001635.26 Mus musculus
AAGGAGTTTTAAGCATTCAGTGTTCCATACTAGACAAATAACAATATAATGTTAAGAACACATATTATCATGCTATTGTGTGAAATTTTAAAATATTTACTCATGTTCAAGCTTCTATAGTTTTGCTTAAAAGAAGCAAATTTGTTGTGAGTCCATTTAATTAAAAACTGTCTCCATTGTATTATTTTATTAACAACTTAAAATAATAAGTTAGTATTCTCCTCAGACAGCTACAAATAAGAAAATTAATGTTGCCCCTAAGAGCCATGCTTTAGAATCATCACATGGTTAGTTGGAAACAGTTGATTTCCACTGTCAACCCATAGACTGGAGTCTGGGATTAAATTTCTGTGTCTTATGAATGAATATAGTCAATCCTGAATTCTTCTAGTTCGAGACCTGTCAGTGAAGTATTTTACAGTTAATGATCAGAAAATTACTGATGGTGTGAAGGGGCTGCTGTACCAGCATCTAGTGGTAACTAATTTTTAAACAGGCTTGATGTTCATAACTAAAAGAAATATGGCCACTCATCAATGGAGAGAAACACAAGCCCAAGCCCACTAGTTAGTTATTTTACCCTAAACCTTAAAAGCCAGAAACACACACAAAAGACACACACACACACACACACACACACACACACACACACACACACACACACCTCAGTGCTTCATTTTTCTCCATCCATGTGCTTCTATTTCTGTTAAGATTTAGCCAGTTTTTAAAAATTGTGAATACATGCACACACACACAAGCATACACATTCACATACAAATTATACATAAACATATTATAGATAATGTATATTATATATCAAGAATGGGTACACCTTTAATCCCAGTACTCAGGAAGGCAAAAGGAAAAGGAAGAAAAAAAAAAAAAAAACTAACACGCAAACCAAAACCACCCAAACAAAAAAAACTATGAGTTCAAGGCCATCCAGCTTATATAGTAAGATCAAGGATAGCCGGGACATCATGGTAAGACCTTGCCTTAAACAAAATGAAACTGATCTGTTTCATAGATTGTTAAAACATTTAGGAACTTTAATTCAGCTGCTTATCCCATATTGCATATGATAAAATGGAACCCTGAAAAAGCACTTAAAACCAAGTGTGTATATATTCATCTGAAGGAACAAATTAATGTATTCATATATATGTATATGTTCATACATACTCACTTGTCTCATTATACACAAGAGTTGGTTCCAGAATGATCATATTTTTATGTAAAATGAAGTTCTATTGGCATAGAACCTGTGAAATCCTTGAAACCATCATTGGTTACTTACAGTGCCCAATACAATGTAAATATTGTGCAACTGCATTGCTCAGGGGATGATGACAAGAAAACAATCAATAAATGTTGAATACAGATGCAGCCTGTATAGACCTACTTACAAACTATATAAATGGGAAAGACTGGAGAAAATGCAGCTGAGGACAGAAACCTGCAGCAAAATGTGACGATCTAAGCTTAGTCCCTGTGATCCACGTGATAGAAGAAGACTACCAATTCCTGTAAATTGTCCTCTGACTTCCATGTGCATTCTGAGGAACTTGCAAGTGTGCTCATAGACTAATAAATAAGAGTGATGCAAATGTTTAAAGAGAATATCCAAATGGGTACAATATGAGTATGGGCCCAGAGAGAAGAGGATCTGTGAGTTTCCTGCAAGTTGGAACTGAGTATCCTACACTAGACTACACTGCCAAGGTCTTAGTGTTCAGTTAAGTGTGTGACAAAGCCTAGTTTTTCTTTGGAATTTTCTGGAATATAATTTATTTTTTAAAAAATCTGTTCAACATGTGGACGGTTGAGTATCTGACCTTATACTTTGACCCTTATGTGGACAGGAACACAGTAAATGAAGTAAGGGGAACCAGGTCACCAGGAGTTAGGATGAGTATAAATGGCTGTCACTATTACAGCCAGTCTGCAGTATTTTATGTTGCTAAAATGTGATTTTTTTTCTTTCTAGATGCCTCATGCATCTGTTAAGTTCTATACAGCATAAAATTGTCTGTGAGTAGTTTTGCTTTTTAAACAGTGAGCTAATTATCATTGAAGGCTGTTCTAAACTGGGGATGGTGCCTGTTTACTGTTATTTTGTTGTTGAATTATAACTGTGATTTTTTTTTTGCATTAAAAGGCAAGGAAACTAAATGCCATGTCCAGTTTATTATAGAATAGTGGCAGCTCAGACAGTGGGAGGTAATTATAGATTGCCAGGTGGAAACGATTTGAAGAACAAGGTAAACTACATATCTTCCCCCAAGATGTCAAGAAAATGACAGAAAGCTCTGGACTGATTCTTGACCACAGGTTATTTGAGACCTAACGGTTAATGTTCTGCCATTTGTGTTGTGAGTTCTATAAAACTAATACAGAGAGATCCAAAGTAGCTTACCTGGATTTACTAAGGATTATTAGGTCTTTATTGTCATAAATGTTCTTCATGGTAGGAAATGAATTTCTAAGTTCAGACTGAACACTGGAGCTCTAGATTTGATACAGTGACAATGGCTCACTGGTATTTAAAGTACTAAGTTGATATTCTACCAGGGCCTTGGAAGTGAGGCAAAGCATAAAGTGCTAGAATGTTCTCTTCTTCTGACATGTGAGCCATGGCAACTACAGATTCCTGGGTAAACATGATGAACAAGTATGGCCTGGGGTTCCTGGCATGCATGGTGACCTTGTGATGACCACTGTTGTGTTTCTTGTGATGCCAAAAGTCTTGTCAGGAACACATAGCGTCGAAATGTATGCCAAAAGAGAAACCTGGTTCTTTGTTCCTCCATTGCTGCTTAGAAACGTCATTCCTGAACTCTTGGGTTATGTAGTTATTCTCATCAAAAGTGCACTGAGACCTTGCACTGGAGTCACAGTTAGGTTCAGACCAGGTTGCTAGATGCCAAACTGAATATTTCTGGAAACGGTCAGGTTTTTCATTCAGTGCATAATTCTCTTTTAATGTATAGTTTCTCTGAGAAAAGGTTTACTGTGCACGACTCACTGGAGTCCTTGCTGTCTGGTGTTATTGGCCTCTCCTGGGGCTAGGCAGGCTATGCTGAGCTCCTGGCACTGAAGTTATGGCAGGAGAATGTTTTCTTTCTAGGATCAAGGAGTTCCAGAGCTGAGAACTGCAGGGGCCCAGGAGCAAGTCCTACAAAGGCTGAGACTCTTAGCTCTCCTGCTGACTGCTGCTCTCTCTCCAGCTTTAAAGGAGCACAGAAGCAAACCAAACACATTTTATTGAGTGGAATTTACACCAAGCTCCTGAGAATTGGGCAAGAGAGTAAATAACATTTTCCTCATTTATTATGTTGCTCCCTCTTTATGAACTACCTCATCGGATGTGAGGCCAGTGTGCAGCCGAGCTCCAAGTAAATAATATCATTAATTCAAATAGAATAAAGTGTGAAACATGACCCAGTCCAAGCTATTATATATATATTTTACAAAATTAGAATGATCTCATGTGAAAGTGACAGCAATGTGCTATAATTTAGAAATATATGAATCTTCCAGGGTTCCCAAGATAACATTTTTATGTGCTGATGAAATCTAGATAATATATCTTCTTTTAAAAAAATAACCCTACTGCCTATAAAATACCTTTATTACAGTTTACTGAGTTTACAGAAATGGGGAGTAATGTCTGGAGTGCCTATTAAAGTGTGGGTCATTGTTTGATAGTGAAGATTGAGCATATTATTAAAAATTGTGCTTCCACAAAGCAGGAACAGTGCTAGCTTTGCACAGATCTGCACTGAAAATAAAACATTTACATTGTGGAGATTATATATATCGAGTCAAATTTGTTTTTGTTGAAAGTGACTGTTATTTAGTATTTCTTCTTACTCTTGTTTCATTTCTCTTCTCTGAGCATCTTTTTCGGAGACCGCTGGTCTGTTAGCCTTTTTGTATAGATAACACCTAAGGAAACCCAGGAGGAGTGGCACAACCATGCTTGCCCGAGGCAAAATGCCCTTCAGTAGTTCTTGGCTATAGTTGGCTCTGATCAGTGAAATCACCCCCACAGCATATGGTATCACTGTAGCTTGTGAGAAAGACGTTGTGTATCTTCATTCTCCCCAGACCAAGTGAGAAGAAGTGACTGCCGTTTCTCACATGCATGTCTACAAGGCTTTGCTCCAGACCCGCAATCACCTGCTTTTGGCCAAGTTTTATGATCTCTGGTCAGACAGGTGTCAAGAATGCACTCTATCATTGTCTAATGTTTTAGTAACTGTGTGGCTTCTCTTCAAGAGTGTAGCATATAAATGACAACTAAATCACTGTAAAAAGCAGTTTAAAGTCTCTTTGTATACTGAGTACTTTTGTTGAGGGCCTTGGAATCTGCAAATTTTTTCCATAAAGAAAATACTGGCATAGCATAGCATGCTTGACAGAGAGACAAAGCACAGCACAGCCTTGGCATGGCTGTTTTAAGTTGCTGCATACTGCACTGGGTTCTTCCAAATCACCGGTGTTGTGTGTATGCAGTTTGGGAAGCTGGTGAAAGCTCACCGATGCTAAAAGGACTTGGGTCCATAATGCATATTTTAGACTCTGATAATTTGTGAAGTTCTGGAGACATAATACTTATATGGATAAAATTCTTTTCGTATTTAGAAATGTTAACTGGGAAGTAATTGCCTAAGAGTAATTTTATTTTTTTTTCTTTCCATTTTTTATTAGGTATTTAGCTCATTTACATTTCCAATGCTATACCAAAAGTCCCCCATACCCACCCACCCCCACTCCCGTACCCGCCCACTCCCCCTTTTTGGCCCTGGCGTTCCCCTGTTCTGGGGCATATAAAGTTTGTGTGTCCAATGGGCCTCTCTTTCCAGTGATGGCCGACTAGGCCATCTTTTGATACATATGCAGCTAGAGTCAAGAGCTCCGGGGTACTGGTTAGTTGATAATGTTGATCCACCTATAGGGTTGCAGATCCCTTTAGCTCCTTGGGTACTTTCTCTAGCTCCTCCATTGGGAGCCCTGTGATCCATCCATTAGCTGACTGTGGGCATCCACTTCTGTGTTTGCTAGGCCCTGGCATAGTCTCACAAGAGACAGCTAATTCTGGGTCCTTTCGACAAAATCTTGCTAGTGTATGCAATGGTGTCAGCGTTTGGATGCTGATTATGGGGTGGATCCCTGGATAAGGCAGTCTATACATGGTCCATCCTTTCATCTCAGCTCCACACTTTGTCTCTGTAACTCCTTCCAAGGGTGTTTTGTTCCCACTTCTAAGGAGGGGCATAGTGTCCACACTTCAGTCTTCATTTTTCTTGAGTTTCATGTGTTTAGGAAATTGTATCTTATATCTTGGGTATCCTAGGTTTTGGGCTAATATCCACTTATCAGTGAGTACATATTGTGTGAGTTCCTTTGTGAATGTGTTACCTCACTCAGGATGATGCCCTCCAGGTCCATCCATTTGGCTAGGAATTTCATAAATTCATTCTTTTTAATAGCTGAGTAGTACTCCATTGTGTAGATGTACCACATTTTCTGTATCCATTCCTCTGTTGAGGGGCATCTGGGTTCTTTCCAGCTTCTGGCTATTATAAATAAGGCTGCTATGAACATAGTGGAGCATGTGTCCTTCTTACCAGTTGGGGCATCTTCTGGATATATGCCCAGGAGAGGTATTGCTGGATCCTCCGGTAGTACTATGTCCAATTTTCTGAGGAACCGCCAGACGGATTTCCAGAGTGGTTGTACAAGCCTGCAATCCCACCAACAATGGAGGAGTGTTCCTCTTTCTCCACATCCTCGCCAGCATCTGCTGTCACCTGAATTTTTGATCTTAGACATTCTGACTGGTGTGAGGTGGAATCTCAGGGTTGTTTTGATTTGCATTTCCCTGATGATTAAGGATGTTGAACATTTTTTCAGGTGCTTCTCTGCCATTCGGTATTCCTCAGGTGAGAATTCTTTGTTCAGTTCTGAGCCCCATTTTTTAATGGGGTTGTTTGATTTTCTGAAGTCCACCTTCTTGAGTTCTTTATATATGTTGGATATTAGTCCCCTATCTGATTTAGGATAGGTAAAGATCCTTTCCCAATCTGTTGGTGGTCTCTTTGTCTTATTGACGGTGTCTTTTGCCTTGCAGAAACTTTGGAGTTTCATTAGGTCCCATTTGTCAATTCTCGATCTTACAGCACAAGCCATTGCTGTTCTGTTCAGGAATTTTTCCCCTGTGCCCATATCTTCAAGGCTTTTCCCCACTTTCTCCTCTATAAGTTTCAGTGTCTCTGGTTTTATGTGAAGTTCTTTGATCCATTTAGATTTGACCTTAGTACAAGGAGATAAGTATGGATCGATTCGCATCCTTCTACATGATAACAACCAGTTGTGCCAGCACCATTTGTTGAAAATGCTGTCTTTCTTCCACTGGATGGTTTTAGCTCCCTTGTCGAAGATCAAGTGACCATAGGTGTGTGGGTTCATTTCTGGGTCTTCAATTCTATTCCATTGGTCTACTTGTCTGTCTCTATACCAGTACCATGCAGTTTTTACCACAATTGCTCTGTAGTAAAGCTTTAGGTCAGGCATGGTGATTCCACCAGAGGTTCTTTTATCCTTGAGAAGAGTTTTTGCTATCCTAGGTTTTTTGTTATTCCAGATGAATTTGCAAATTGCTCCTTCTAATTCGTTGAAGAATTGAGTTGGAATTTTGATGGGGATTGCATTGAATCTGTAGATTGCTTTTGGCAAGATAGCCATTTTTACAATATTGATCCTGCCAATCCATGAGCATGGGAGATCTTTCCATCTTCTGAGATCTTCTTTAATTTCTTTCTTCAGAGACTTGAAGTTTTTATCATACAGATCTTTCACTTCCTTAGTTAGAGTCACGCCGAGATATTTTATATTATTTGTGACTATTGAGAAGGGTGTTGTTTCCCTAATTTCTTTCTCAGCCTGTTTATTCTTTGTGTAGAGAAAGGCCATTGACTTGTTTGAGTTAATTTTATATCCAGCTACTTCACCGAAGCTGTTTATCAGGCTTAGGAGTTCTCTGGTGGAATTTTTAGGGTCACTTATATATACTATCATATCATCTGCAAAAAGTGATATTTTGACTTCCTCCTTTCCAATTTGTATCCCCTTGATCTCCTTTTGTTGTCGAATTGCTCTGGCTAATACTTCAAGTACTATGTTGAAAGGGTAGGGAGAAAGTGGGCAGCCTTGTCTAGTCCCTGATTTTAGTGGGATTGCTTCCAGCTTCTCTCCATTTACTTTGATGTTGGCTACTGGTTTGCTGTAGATTGCTTTTATCATGTTTAGGTATGGGCCTTGAATTCCTGATCTTTCCAGAACTTTTATCATGAATGGGTGTTGGACCTTGTCAAATGCTTTTTCTGCATCCAACGAGATGATCATGTGGTTTTTGTCTTTGAGTTTGTTTATATAGTGGATTACATTGATGGATTTTCGTATATTAAACCATCCCTGCATTCCTGGAATAAAACCTACTTGGTCAGGATGGATGATTGCTTTAATGTGTTCTTGGATTCGGTTAGCGAGAATTTTATTGAGGATTTTTGCATCGATATTCATAAGAGAAATTGGTCTGAAGTTCTCTATCTTTGTTGGATCTTTCTGTGGTTTAGGTATCAGAGTAATAGTGGCTTCATAAAATGAGTTGGGTAGAGTACTTTCTACTTCTATCTTGTGAAAAAGTTTGTGCAGAACTGGAATTAGATCTTCTTTGAAGGTCTGATAGAACTCTGCACTAAACCCGTCTGGTCCTGGGCTTTTTTTGGCTGGGAGACTATTTATAACTGCTTCTATTTCTTTAGGGGATATGGGACTGTTTAGAAGGTCAACTTGATCCTGATTCAACTTTGGTACCTGGTATCTGTCCAGAAATTTGTCCATTTCGTCCAGGTTTTCCAGTTTTGTTGAGTATAGCCTTTTGTAGAAGGATCTGATGGTGTTTTGGATTTCTTCAGGATCTGTTGTTATGTCTCCCTGATTTTCAGTTCTGATTTTGTTAATTAGGATTTTGTCTCTGTGCCCTCTAGTGAGTCTAGCTAAGGGTTTATCTATCTTGTTGATTTTCTCAAAGAACCAACTCCTCGTTTGGTTAATTCTTTGAATAGTTCTTCTTGTTTCCACTTGGTTGATTTCACCCCTGAGTTTGATTATTTCCTGCCGTCTACTCCTCTTGGGTGAATTTGCTTCCTTTTTTTCTAGAGCTTTTAGATGTGTTGTCAAGCTGCTAGTATGTGCTCTCTCCCGTTTCTTCTTGGAGGCACTCAGAGCTATGAGTTTCCCTCTTAGAAATGCTTTCATTGTGTCCCAAAGGTTTGGGTACGTTGTGGCTTCATTTTCATTAAACTCTAAAAAGTCTTTAATTTCTTTCTTTATTCCTTCCTTGACCAAGGTATCATTGAGAAGAGTGTTGTTCAGTTTCCACGTGAGTGTTGGCTTTCTGTTATTTTTTTTGTTATTGAAGATCAGCCTTAGTGCATGGTGATCTGATAGGATACATGGGACAATTTCAATATTTTTGAATCTGTTGAGGCCTGTTTTGTGACCTATTATGTGGTCAATTTTGGAGAAGGTACCATGAGGTGCTGAGAAGAAGGTATATCCTTTTGTTTTAGGATAAAATGTTCTGTAGATATCTGTCAGATCCATTTGTTTCATCACTTCTGTTAGTTTCAGTGTGTCCCTGTTTAGTTTCTGTTTCCATGATCTGTCCATTGGTGAAAGTGGTGTGTTGAAGTCTCCCACTATTATTGTGTGAGGTGCAATGTGTGCTTTGAGCTTTACTAAAGTTTCTTTAATGAATGTGGCTGCCCTAGTATTTGGCGCATAGATATTCAGAATTGAGAGTTCCTCTTGGAGGATTTTACCTTTGATGAGAACAAAGTGCCCCTCCTTGTCTTTTTTGATGACTTTGGGTTGGAAGTCAATCTTATCAGATATTAGGATGGCTACTCCAGCTTGTTTCTTCATACCATTTGCTTGGAAAATTGTTTTCCAGCCTTTTATTCTGAGGTAGTGTCTATCTTTTTCTCTGAGATGTGTCTCCTGTAAACAGCAAAATGTTGGGTCTTGTTTGTGTAGCCAGTTTGCTAGTCTATGTCTTTTTATTGGGGAGTTGAGACCATTGATGTTAAGAGATATTAAGGAAAAGTAATTGTTGCTTCCTGTTATTTTTGTTGTTAAAGTTGGCATTCTGTTCTTGTGGCTGTCTTCTTTTAGGTTTGTTGAGGGATTACCTTCTTGTTTTTTCTAGGGCATTGTTCCCGTTCTTGTATTGGTTTTTTTCTGTTATTAACCTTTGAAGGGCTGGATTCGTGGAGAGATAATGTGAGAATTTGGTTTTGTCGTGGAATACTTTGGTTTCTCCATCTATGGTAATTGAGAGTTTGGCTGGGTATAGTAGCCTGGGCTGGAATTTGTGTTCTCTTAGTGTCTGTATAACTTCTGTCCAGGCTCTTCTGGCTTTCATAGTCTCTGGTGAAAAATCTGGTGTAAGTCTGATAGGCTTGCCTTTGTATGTTACTTGACCTTTTTCCCTTACCGCTTTTAGTATTCTATCTTTATTTAGTGCATTTGTTGTTCTGATTATTATGTGTCGGGAGGAATTTCTTTTCTGGTCCAGTCTATTTGGAGTTCTGTAGGCTTCTTGTATGTTCATAGGTATCTCTTTCTTTATATTTGGGAAGTTTTCTTCAATAATTTTGTTGAAGATGTTTGCTGGTCCTTTGAGTTGAAAATCTTCATTCTCATCCACTCCTATTATCCGTAGGTTTGGTCTTCTCATTGTATCCTGGATTTCCTGGATATTTTGAGTTAGGATCTTTTTGCATTTTCCACTTTCTTTGATTGTTGTGCCGATGTTCTCTATGGAATCTTCTGCACCTGAGATTCTCTCTTCCATCTCTTGTATTCTGTTGCTGATGCTCAAATCTATGGTTCCAGATTTCTTTCCTAGGGTTTCTATCTCCAGTGTTGCCTCACTTTGAGTTTTCTTTATTGTTTCTACTTCCTTTTTTAGGTCTAGTATGGTTTTGTTCATTTCCATCACCTGTTTGTATGTTTTTTCCTCTTTTTCTGTAAGAACTTCTACCTGTTTGATTGTGTTTTCCTGTTTTTCTTTAAGGACTTGTAACTCTTTAGCAGTGTTCTCCTGTATTTCTTTAAGTGATTTATTAAAGTCCTTCTTGATGTCCTCTACCATCATCATGAGATATGCTTTTAAATCTAGGTCTAGGTTTTCGGGTGTGTTGGGGTGCCGTGGACTGGGCGAAGTGGGAGTGCTGGGTTCTGATGATGGTGAGTGGTCTTGGTTCCTGTTAGTAGGATTCCTACGTTTACCTTTCGCCATCTGGTAATCTCTGGAGTTAGTAGTTATAGTTGACTCTGTTTAGAGATTGTTCTTCTGGTGATTCTGTTACCGTCTCTCAGCAGACCTGGGAGACAGATTCTCTTCTCTGAGTTTCAGTGCTCAGAGCACTCTTTGCTGGCAAGCTCTCTTACAGGGAAGGTGCGCAGATATCTTGTTTTTGGACCTCCTCCTGGTCGAAGAAGAAGGCCCAAAACAGGGCCTCTCTCAGAAGCTGTGTTGCTTTGGCAGTTCCCAGAAGCTGTCAGCTTCTGTGGTGCAGACTCTCACCTGTGCAGACTAAAATCCTAAGTTCCAGGGAGTCCTGGAACCAAGATGGTGACCGCTGCTCCTGAGGCTGAGGCTGTCTCCCGAGCCAGGCGGACACCTGTCCTCTGGTCCGGATGGTGGCCGGTTGTCTGCGGCCCGCCCAGGCTGCTGCCTCAGCGGCTCTGTGCTTCCGCCAGACCCAGAAGCTGTCCGGTTCTCTGGCGCACCCTCTAACCTGTTCAGACTAATTTCCTGAGTTCTGCTGAGTCCTGGAACCTAAGAGTAATTTTAATCCAGCATCATGACTTCTCTGACAAGAGATCATGTCAAAAGATCTTTTAGATCTGTATGATCTGGCTGGAATACAGACATGCTCTTAGTACACACTTTTAATTCCAATCAAAGTAGGTAATGCTAGTTTGTAGAAGGCAGTAGAGCCATGTTCGTAAGTGATATCTAATTAAGGGTCAGACAAAGGGAGGAATCAGAGAAAATTCTGACAGAATTAGTCAGAGAAAGGATGTACCCAACTCTCAGGAAAAACAGGCTACTTAAGAGAGTAAGTCGGGGGTGGAGGGAAGTTCAGTTCCGTGCACTCAGCTGAGTTCAGTGCAGTGGACTTGGGTCAGTGCAGTGCAGTCAGAGTGGAGTACAGTTGAGTTCAGTTCAGTCAGTGCAGTGAAATTGAATTCTTTTGTGAGCTATTGCAGTTCCACATAGGTCAGAGGAAGCAGTTTTACTGGGACAATTTTATAGAGACAGGTTACAGGTAAAGACAGAATGAGCAAGAGAATGAGGAGTTAGAAGATTAGAGTTAGTTTGAGGTCAAGCAGAGAAATTCAGTCAGAAGCCAAAAGAAGCCAGTTTGGATCAGTCAGCTTGGAAAGGAGTTTAGGCCAGAACAACTGAGTGGAACCAGTTAGCCAGAGTTCATGAAGAGTGAGAAAGGTTGAGCTTATTCAGCTGTAAGCTTCTAAGAAGACAATTACATCAGGTGAATAAATTACATTCAAAATTGCCTCCACTTTCCTCCTTGCTTAAAGAAAGAAACTCTACTGAAATCCACCATTTTTAGGTTGATCAGACCTTTCCACTAAGTGCTAATTTATGAATTCACTCTCCTGACTGATTTTGTTTTATTCTCTTTTTTAAAAGACAATGGATGCTTATCAGAATTACTTTTGAGACTTCTGAAAAGTGATGGCTTTCCTCTTCTGTGTTCTGGGAATAAGATTTAAGCTTAGTTTAGTTTTTTAGAAGCTACCATGGGGCTGAGGAGATGGCTTATGCCCCGAGAACATGATGACCAGAGCTCAGATACTTCCTACTACTATGAAAGATAGGCATGATGGCCCAGTCTACAGACCTGTGAAAGCAAAGCCAGGATGAGCCCTGGGGCTGGACAGCCAGCCAGTCTAAAGAAATCGGTGAGCTCCAGACTCAGTGAGAAGCTACTTCTCAAAACACTAGGGACAGGGAGGACAGAGGAAGACACCTAACACTGACTTCTGGCTTCCACATACAAACATAAACATGTGAACATACACACACATGAGTACATACACATATATACATAAGAGTACATACAAGGACATGTACACACACACACACACACACACACACACACACACACATTAAAGTAGATATCTTACTCTGCTGTCAGCCTAAAATACATTCCTGGGAACCAAAAGTCCCAAATTATCCTCCTTTGTTCCTGAAGTAGCCCAAGACATTGGCTTGACTTAGAACCCAATAGGAGAGACAGAGAAATCACCCACTTTGAACATATCTACCCATGGCTTTCCTGTAGGACTTTAATTACTTCCCTGAACTAGGTTTCTGAGTTCCCGCTGGGACACAATGAAGGCATATGTCTTGGACAGCTCAAATCATGGTAACTTTTCCATCAAAGAATGTACAGCTTCCAATAGTTTTTGCTTCAAAATATGGTACTATTTTGGGCCTCTCTACTCTCAAAAGTATCTGAAGCAAGATAAATAGCACTTGTAAAAAGCATTCTTTTGGAAAAAATAAGAACTTTGTTCATGAAAGACAAGGAAAATATCTAATTTTATTTATGTTGACTATGAGTTAAATAAATAGTTATTTCAAGGTTAAAATTGTAGGAGATATTTGGAGATTTAAAACTATGTTTTTATTGTCTAGGTTCATGTTTTAGTTGAGACTAGCTTCCCTGAGGCACAACATTAGCAGGTAGTGGGGAAGACATTTGTATGAATGGTAGCTCATAGCTGCTTTCCAAGACAAACCTGAAGGGATCAACAGTGACTTAGAAAAGGGGTCAAAAATGTTTATCCATCTGAAACAAATGATCAATATATCCTAAAAATAGATAGGCAAGCCAGAAGCTGATTCCAGAAGCTTGTCACTTTTGGTGTTTTGCCAAATGGTTGTTCTCTCTAGCCAACTTAACATTGTTTTGCAAAGTGGGGACTCTCTCCCTCCCTAGCCCCTTTGAAGCCCACAGTTCAAATGGCACAAATTTGCAGAGGCCCATCTGTCAACCTGCAAGTTTCATGTTGAATAATAATAGATACATCTCTCCCAGTGGTGGATGCAGGATCCTTCTTCTTACTCAATCTACAAGGAACAGATTGGAGGATTTGAGGCCCCCGAGAAAAGCACTGCGGCCAGTCCTTTCAAAATCCTAGAGAGTGCGCTCTGTCTGTCTCGTTAAAACAAAACCAAGCACAAAGCCTCAGAGCTGTGGGAAATCATATCTTTGGCTTGTTACTGCAACAGCCATTTCTATGAAAAGCCTGATAAATGAAGACACCCAGCTCCAACCCGGCCTCTTCCTTTATCTGGAAACTTGATGACAGGCTCTCTGATATAACACCTTACCCAGATCCAGCACATGCTGTCATCAACCTGTCCTACAGAAAACAATCCTTAGTGGGGTTCCTCACTAAGACATCAGTGCCACCAAGGTCCTTATAAACACTATTATAAGCAATAGACATAGAAACTTACCTGCAAAGTGAAAAGAAATTGGAATAAGGAAACAGGTTACTATCCTGTAGCAGGCTCCATTTTGTTGTTATTGTTGTTGTTTGTTTATTAAAAAATCACCTTTTATTATTATAACTATAGGCTCAAAGTTTAAATTCCCTTTGGTCATTTTAAATTGGTTCATGTTATACCTCTAGTTTTTCAAGCTGCATTCTTGCTGCCACTCCAACTTCTGAGCCTCCTTGAATTGCTTACAGACGCTTATTGACTGCTCTCCCTGTAGTAAGGATCTCAAAACAGATTAAGGCACACAGTGATCCTGCTTAGACCAACCAACACTTATTTCCTTCTGCCAACTTGGGGGAAGTCATTATCTCTTATGGCATGCTCTATAACCCCCCAAGACAAACATAACTGCAAAAACTCATTTATGACTAAAAGAAAAAGTCAAATATGTAAACAAAAAAGGAGGGGCACTGTTAAGAATTAACTACTCAGGAGCAACTTGCTTAAGCAACATATACTCTAAAGTTAAAATTTTTTTTCTCACAATTATTCCCTGGTAGTTATAATTAATTATGATTAGAATAAGTATAGTTAGTATTATTAGCATATTAATGTATGTTAATATAATAATTATAGTATATATAATATATTATATAATATTGGTATACTAATATGTATTAGTATAATTAACTATAGTAATTGCATTATTATAACCACAACAATTTTGTCACAAAATTTTAATTCAAATAAATAAATAAATAATTTTTAAAAATTGAATTCTACCATTAATTGAAAAAAATCACCTTTAAAAATAAGAAATTGTACTGTTTTCATCTGGACTGTCAGTTATTCTATGACTTTACAAATATATACTTAAATCAAGTATATTCCTCCTCCAAATATATTAATTGAAAACTTCAGGTTTGCCTATAATACCAGTGTCCAGGCTAGTCCCCAGAAAGGAGTATTCATATAAAACATTTTCGTTACTGCATAGAATCTAGAGACGACACTTTATCAAGAAGTGGAGCATCATCTCCAGCCTCCCACTGCACTATGACTGTTCAAGAGGGAATTTAAGAACCACTGTGTTCTCTGCATCTCCATGGCTGGCTTCAAACATCATACCCTAACATCAAGGATCCAAAATAGGACAGGAGAGGGGTTTTACGTTACTGGATACACAATAGTCTTTAATCACATAGAAAAAAAAAAAACTAATGTTAAAGATGTCCTTCTAAGATTGTGTAGTAGCTGTGTCACACATTCTGCTAACACTAGCATTTCATAAATTAAAAGAACCTGCAATTTTGCACTCGAATTATTTCAGCAAATGCCAGGTCAGTGTAAAATCAGATGCTAAATCATTAATATTAAAGATGTTTTCTCAAACAAAAGATGAGCCTCATTTATTTCAATGGTTTAAATAAATGGTTAAATACGTGATCCAGTATATTCTTAAAGACTTGTATTTTTCTTTTCTTAAGAAATCTAAAAAAAAAAGAAAGAAAGAAAAGAAAAGAAAAGAAAAGAAAAGAAAAGAAAAGAAAAGAAAAGAAAAAGAAAAAAAGTCTGAACAGATTACCTTAAATTCATCCCTGCAGTTCTTTTGACCCCAGGAAAGGCATCTGAGACAACAATACATCTCCCCATTTGGCAAGCCTCCAAGCTTGTCCAACATAAGTATTTCAAAGGTTGGTTTTTTGTTGTTGTTGTTGTTTTGTTGTTGTTGTTGTTTTTCAAGAAACACAATAAATAAAGGCAGTTATTTGCTACATGTTTAGCTCTATGTTGCTGGTATCCCTAGAAAAAGTTGCTCTATTAAGCTCTTTATACAATTCTTTGTTAATAACTATTTCTAGGGTTATTACCAATAACTTTGCTGTCTTTTTCTTGTGCTTAGTGTGAAAAAATATGGTACTCCAAAGTTTGTATATACTAATGATCCTGTGTGTGTGCGAGCGAGTGTGTGTGTGCACGCATGTGCGTGTGTGCACGTATGCATGTACCTGTGTGTGAATAGCAAGCATGTGGAAGTCAAGAGGACCACCTCAGACATGGTTCTTGCTGTCTACTTAGTGTGACACAGGAGATCTTCATTGCTGCCTATGCGAGGGCAGCAGACTAATAAACATCTGGGAACTCTCTGGACTCTGCCTACTATCTTCCCACAGGACTTCTGGGATTACAGACCTAGACTACCATATCAGGCTTTACATGGGTTCTGGGAATCCAAACACAAGCCCTCACATTTGTATGGCAGGCATACTACCCACTGAGCCATCCTCCCCTCCCCCTGAGAAAACTAATTATCTAATTTTGATGCAATAGACTAAAAGTGAGTGTGCAAAGGATATATAGAAAATCCGATTTTATAACATTGTAGCATAAGTGAAAGTTTTGCAATAACAGATTGGCCAAAAATTTATTGAGACGAAGCTTCTTGTCGCTGAAATCTGAAAAGGAAGGCACATCTTCAGATATTTTGGCATAAGTTGGTATATTAATGTCAAAAAGGAAAAAAATGAAACTGATTTCAAACTTCTTCTGAGCTGTATTCTACAATCAGAAGGCAATGGAATTATTTCTTCAAAGTTCACAGGAAATGTGTGACTGGAATATTAGCTCAGGAACACTGTATGTGTGGGGGGAGAGGGGAGGGAGAGGGGGGTGGAAAGAAAGACCTCAAAATTCCCATAAACTCTAGTTGAAGACTTTTGATGATGAAGACTTCTAGAAACTCAAGAGTAAAAAGTATCTGAGGATGGAAAAGGCACTGAATAGCAGCCTTGATTGTAAACAGTTGAAGAGAACCAAGATTACTTCCTGAGCATCATGACTACAACATGATACTTCTAGTACACTTAACAATAAAACTATAAGACATACATTTAATATATATTAAGCATTATAATATATAACAAAATTTTGAGAAATGCACATAGAAGCTCGGAACACGATAAAACGAAGGCATCTTCATCTCCTTTGGCAAAGACCACTGGAGATCATCTGAACCCCAAGGTTAAAATCATAGGTAAAGATTGACAATAAACAAGTGCTTCAAAAGAGCAATATCACTGTTTATTAGAGAAATGAAAGTTATAACTGAGACCCTATCTCACTCCAGCCGAGAATTAATTGAATTTTCCAACAGCTTACTAAAACTCTGCATCCAGAGATGTGATTGTGGAATGGTAACACCATTCCTCACTTAATGCCCTGTCTCCCTGCTGGAAGTGGGCTCTATAAGTTCTCTCTCTACTGTCAGGCATTTCATCTAAGGTTCCTCCCTTTGAGTCCTAGGAGTCCCTCACCTCCCAGGTCTCTGGTGCATTCTGGTGGTGGTGGGAGCAACCTCCTATCTCCTGAGGTTGTTTGTTTCCATTCTTTCTGCTGACACTCAGGGCTTCAGTCCTTTTCCCTCACCCAATGCCAGATCAGGTTTCACCACCACCACCACCACCACCACCACCACCACCACCACCACCACCACCACCACCACCAGCACCATACCATCTATCTTCCCTCCCAGGTCCTTCTCTCCCTCTCCACTTGTAATTGCTTTCCTCTCTCTCCAAAGAGAGACTGAGGCATCCTCACTTGGGCACTTCAGCTTGTTGAGTTCTGTGGACTGTATCTCGGGTTTTCTGTATGTTTTTCTGTTTATTTGTGGGTTTTTTGTTTGTTTGTTTGGTTGGTTTGGTTTTGGCTTTTTTGTTTTTTGGTGTTTGTTTGTTTGTTTGTTTTTGTCAAGATCCACTTATTAATCAGTACATACAATGCATGTCCTTTTGGTTCTGAGTCACCTCACTCAGGATATTTTCTAGTTCCATCCATTTTGCTGCAAAACCCAGGGTGTCCTCGTTAATAATAGCTGAGTAGTATTCCATTGTGTAAATGAACCACATTTTCTGCATCCATTCTTCTGTCATGGGACATTTAGTTGTTTCCAGTTTCTGGCTACCACAAATAAGGCTGCTTTGAACATGCCCCTGTGTCTTTTGGGTATATTCCCAAGAGTGGTATAGCTGGGTCTTCAGGTAGATCTATTTCCAATTTTCTTAGGAACCACCAGATTGATTCCCAGAGTGGTTGTACCAGTTTGTAATCCCACCAGCAATGGAGGAGTGTTCCTCTCTCTCCACATCCTCTCCAACGTGTGTTGTCACATGAGGTTTTGATCTTAGCCATTCTGATTGGTGTAAGGTGGAATCTCAGGGTTGTTTTGATTTGCAGACCCATAATTGTTCCTGTCTGAAAGAACTGTAGGGACAGAAATGGAGAGGAGCCTGAGGAAAAGAAGGTTCAGAGGCAGGCCCAAAGTCGGATCCTGCTCAAGGGGAAGTCCCAAGGCCTGACACTATTACTGAGGCTATGGGATGCTCACAAAAAGGGATCTATCATGACTGCACTCTAAAAGACCCAACAAGCAGCTGAAAGAGTCAGATGCAGATATTTGCACCCAACCAATGGACAGAAACAGCTGACCTCGGCTGTTGAATTGGGGAAGGTTGAAAGAAGCTGAGGAGAAGGGCAACCCTGTAGAAAGACCAGCAGTCTGAATTAATCTGGACTCCCCCCCCAAGATCTCTTGAACACTGGACCACCAAACAGGCAGCATACACCAGCTGATATGAGGCCCCCAACACACATACAGTAGAGGACTTCCAGGTCTGTGTTCATTCAGAGATGATGTACCTAACCCTCAAGAGACTGGAGGCCCAGGGAGTTTAGAAGTCAGATGGGGTGGGGGATGGAGGCATCCTGGTGGAGACAGGGTGGGGTGGGGAGGAGGTATGAGAAGTGGAGCAGACTGAGGGTGGATGGGAGGGCAGGGAATAGAACATGAAATGTAAAAAATAAATTAAAAATAAAATAAAATTTAAAAAATAAAAACCCTGCATCCAGTAAGATATGTAGATATGTACTGATAATATATTAAGAGTGAGATCCCTTAAGAGCCATAAATGTATTATCAAGAAATTAAGTAACAAAAAAGCAAAGTATATAAGGTTGTTGGAGAGAGGAAATTTTATTCATTGTTGAATTCTGATATTACACAGTTATTCCTTTCCTGGGCATCTACCTAAAGGATTCAGTACACTACTGTAGAGATACTTGCTTGTGCATGTTCAGTGTCTCACTTTTCACAGTAGTCGGAAAACCACATCAGCTCAGATATCCATCCGCTGATGAATGGATAAAGAAAATATGGTATAGACGCACAATGGAATTTTAATCAATAGTAAGGAAATGTGAAATTATAAAGTTTTCAGATAAACAGGTGAAACAGGAATGTTTATATTAAGAAAGTTAGCTGCATATGTATAAAAAGATGGCCTAGTCGGCCATCACTGGAAAGAGAGGCCCATTGGACATGCAAACTTTATATGCCCCAGTACAGGGGAACACCAGGGCCAAAAAGTGGGAGTGGATGGGTAGGGGAGTGGGGGAGGAGGGTATGGGGGACTTTTGGGATAGCATTGGAAATGTAAATGAGGAAAATACCTAGTTAAAAAAAAAAAAAGAAAGTTAGCCTAGTCACAGAAAAACAGCTGTCCTATGGTTTGCCCTCTTATTCAGAACTTTGCAGTTCTACAGAAGCTAGGAAACTAAAAGCAGACCATGTAGGGGCGTGTCTTCAAGGAACAGAAGAGTAAGACATAGCATTGATGGACCTGGGAGATCGATTATGGAGAAAGGGTGGTCAGGATGCATCATGTGCAAGCATGAAATAGAGCCAGCACAAAGCAATTAAAACACCAATAATAATATTGTACTAAGGTTGCTTATTTTTTTCCCCTAGTTTCTTTGCAATTTTATAGAATTCTTAAAGTGCCTCTCAATTTCCACAGTTCACTGCCCTGACACCATGGGTCACTTTTCTGAAATGATTTGCAGGATGTAAGGTAAAGAGGCCTTTGGACAACTTCATGACAAGGAATCCACAAAATTTTGTGTTATAAAAGTTACTTATTTCTTATTTGTTTGCTGCCATCATAAAAAACATAATTACTTTCGATATACTGATCTTGTATAGAATCTTTTAAAATTCTCCTTTTTTATAGATTTCAGATTTTTTTTTTCATATGCAACTGTATCATTTGTGTCTTGTATTCGTTTTTCTTACATTCCAACACTGGCTAGAACTCCTTTTGACATTCTGGCTAGCAGTGGAAATGATGAGAGTTTTTGTTACGTATATGACTTTTAGGGGAGCTCCTCTTAATATATTATCAGTACCTAGATTATTGGATGCAGGGTTTTCAGTAAGCTGCTGAAAATTTCAAATAGACTAATTCTTCTTCATTTCAACAAATGGTCAAAATCACTTTTTTTCCTGCATTAATCAGAAATAATTCAGTAAATCACTCTTACCTGTATCTTTACATGTTTAATTGACTTTGCCTTCATAGGAATACAGAACTGAATCGCTCAGACTTTCTCCAGGTCATGCACTGAAACTCACTACCTTACTTGGAATTTTTGTGAGTATGATCATAAAGGAGATTATTCAGTGATTTTTCTCCTGAAATGTTTTTGTTGAGCATCAGATTTATGCTGGACTCTATTACTGGAAAGAAAAAGTGTGGAACTGATTGTTTTGAACATATGCAAATGTGTAGTGAATCTCACAATGCAGTACAGATGGTAGTACACCATTCCTGCCTACCTCTGAACAACTTTGACAACTCTATTTTCTTGATGTTGCTGTCGAATGTATCTCTCGTGACTTTCCTACAGCTTGCTCTCTTTTCCATCTTTACAGCAAGGCAACTTCTGCAGGTGTTGTGACTGTGCCAGGCTGAGAGAAGTCCTTTGACACTACTCTGTTTGTAGTGATCTGAAATATTTCTCCTCCATACTGTCAGAGGCACAGCAGGCAGGGTTCAGATTTTGCTTCAGTTGTGTAACATAATATAGAAAATTGAAGAGAAAGGAAGGAAGGGAAGGAGAGGGGGAAAAGGGAGGGAGAGAAGAAGAAGGGGAATGGGAAGAAGAGGAAGAGAAGAGAAACATGAAGATGGAGATGACGAGAAAATTAAAGGTGCTTTCCCATATTTTTCCTCCCCAATGTGTTTCTTAATAGTCCCACATTCCATTTGTTTTGTTGCCTTTATCTTCTTCTGAAACTTATTTTATCTATTGTAAATTTGCAGGTGAGAAACACTTTCAATTTTATCTTATTTGCAAATGTCTTGAATTTTCTTTTATGTAAAAAGATTAAATTTAATGAATGGAAGATTATTCTAGACTGGTTTTGGTTTTTTTTGTTTTGTTTTGTTTTTGTTTTTGTTTTTGTTTTTTGTTTTTGTTTTGGTTTTGGTTTTGGTTTTTTGTTTTTTTTTTGTTTTTGTTTTTGTTTTTTTTTTTGAGACAGGGTTTCTCTGTGTAGCCTTAGCTGTCTAGAACTCACTCTGTAGAGGAGGGCTGGCCTCAAACTCAGAAATCTGCCTGCCTCTGCCTCCCAAGTGCTGGGATTAAAGGTGTGCGCCACCACTACCCTGCTGTTTTTGTTTTTTTCTTTTGGTTGTTATTTTTATTCGTTTGTTTGTTTCTTTTCTTTTTTCTTTTTTTTTTTTTTTTTTCTTGTAGCACTTGAATGGTCTTGTGCCACTTCCTCTGTCTTCAATGATTGCTGGGCAGAATCTACCATTACTTAAATTATGTTTTCTCTACGGGTAGAGTATCATTTCTCTGGCTACATTGACACTATTGTCTTGTTATTTAAGTATAGTGTGCCTTGATATTATATGGCTTATCCTATATGGGTTGCCTCAACACCCTGAACCTATAGGTCTGGGTTTCTGATAAATATATAAAGTTTTCAAGCAATGAAATGATCAGTTCCCGCATCTTCTTTGTCTTCTTCTCCAGGACTCCTATATACAACATTTTGATATTTCATTATAGCCTCACAAGCCTTAAAAACTGTTTTCAACTATTTTTCTGATTTATTTTCTGTTTTCCCACTGGGGAATTTCTACAGCTTTACATTTCATTCTTTTTATTATAATTTCTTTTTCTTTAAAATATTTGTAAGAATATTGATTCTGGTACATCTTTCATGGTACCAGAAGGAGTCATGTGAACTTTCAAAGGAAAAAAGGAACCAACATTCTCACCCAAATATGATGCCTATGAACCATGGCAACCACCAGAGTGGTATGATAGTCCTCAGAGTACAGTAACTGCATGTACACTGTAGGAGTAACTCACAGCTCTCTACTTGGACTTCTGATTCACCCCACAAGAGAGAAGTCATGGCGACTAATAGAAACCTAGCCAGCTACTCAGGGTTAGTGAAGTCATGAGTCTTGGAGGAGAACCCATAGCTGCCTACATTTTAGCTCATGTAGTCCCTACTTATATTTTAAATATTTGTCCTTATATCCACAGGTAACCACAAACTCTTGCGATAAAATACATAATACATCATCACCAAGTCAGCCCATATCAAGAAAATTTCTCTTTGCAAAGATGGAGACCATTATAGAAGAACAATGCCCAATCAAAATGCAGAGCGGTGGAATTCTGACTGATACATCTACAACATCATTCTTAAGCCTGAGGCTCAGGGATTTTAGAGAGCAGGAATGTAAAAATTGTAAGAGACGGTGAAATGGAGTTTTCCGTGAGATTGTGTCTCCTAGGAACATCAGAAGCTATACAATAAAGTATAGCTTTATTCACCGACATCACTGCCTAAGTGTGACCTGAACAAGGACAACAACAGTCGGCAGGCAAAAGTGAATGGACCAGTAAGCTCACAAGGCTTCAACTCTAGTAAAGAGCTATAGAAAACGAAGGAAGACTGATAGTCAAAGAAATAGTCTTCCTTAGGAAAGAGCATATTATTTGGTTATTCAATACCAAATTGTGCGTGTACACACACATACACACACATGCGCGCGCGCACACACACACACACACACACACAGAGAGAGACATATACACACAAAAATGTAACAATAAATTTTAAAAATAAGGCCATAAATTTCAAAGAAAGCGAGAATGGTATATGGGAGGGTTTTGGGGGGATGGAAGGGAAGAGGACTGATATAATTACATTATTATTTTAAAAATATCTTTGTAAGACAACTGACTTTTTGTTTCATTATTGTTTTACACAGATGGTTTTCCATTAAGTTTGAGGTGCTGCTGGATTGATATCATAAATGCTTCTGCATATGTTTGAGTATATGTGTGTATATGTGCAAGCATGTTTATCGGTATGAGTGTGAGTTTGCACATGTCATGGAACATATATGGAAGCCAGAGGACATCTTCAGGTATCAGTCCTCACACTACAACAGTTCTCTTTGTTTTTCGCTGCTGCATATTCCAGGCTAGCTGACTTGTGAGCTTTGAGAGAACTCTGGGATTGCAGACAGGGTTACTATGCATAGCTTTCACGTAGGCTCTGGAGATTTGAACTCAGGTCCTCATGCTTGTAGCCACTAATTCTTCTCTCTGGCCATGAGCTCTTTTTAAATTATAACCCATCTGTTTTTAATCTCATATATTACATCAAACATTTGTGGTATTTAAATTTTCTCTTTTATTTGGCTTTCTCTACAGCATTCCAGCAGAGCAGTAGGTTGAGAGTCAGGGAGAGGACCCAGCCCATCTCTCTAGAGTGGGCCTGGAATTTCCAGTTCCCTGTTGATCAGTGACAATCTCAGAGGTGGGGACAAAACATTTATGTTAACTCTGAAAGTTAGTTAGCCTAAGTCACCAGATGGATGCCTTGGTTTTTGTGTTTTGGGGCAGGGTGAGGTGACTGCTGTGTTTTGAGAGGGTACCTCTCTCCTTATTCCTTTTTTTTTAAATATAAAATAGTTTATTTTATATACAGTAATAACAAAATACTCAAAAATTAAATTAAGAAAATAATCCATAATAGTGTTTAAAAATTTTTGGTTTTTATAACAAATTTAACTAAAATGATAAAATATCTTCACATTGGAAAATTGTAAGATATAATAGAAGAAATCAATGAAGTCACCAGTAAATGTAAATATAGCCTATGGTCACAAACTATCAACATTCAGTATTATTAAAATATACAATCTATCCAAAGCATATATCAAATGTAATTTTTACAGAAATTCAGTCATACTATTCACAGAAATATAAAAATCTCCCCAAACTCACAATTAACCACAAAATTCTTTTTTTTTCCATTTTTTAATTAGGTATTTAGCTCATTTACATTTCCAATGCTATACCAAAAGTCCCCCATACCCACCCACCCCCACTCCCCTACCCACGAAGAACAAACTTAACTAGATTCAGCATTGCTTGTCTACACTCACTGTATCTCTAGAATAGATAGTGGCTTCTGAAGATCCAAGTTCAGGATAAAGAAACCAAACCAAAGCAAGGAGACTTTCTACTGTAATAGGTTTCAGGCCCTGGGGTCTGACAGCCAGTCTTACTTTTTTCCTTCATACTTCTAAGTTATCTGGTGTGTGTGTGTGTGTGTGTGTGTGTGTGTGTGTGTGTGCACTTGTATTTATTTACATAATATTTAAAAGTCTTAGTTTTTTTGAGTGACAACATCAAGTCCCTCCCTTTAGTGGGTGATTACACTGAGTCCATTTTTTATAAAGTTTGGCCATTCAGTTCATTGCTTAATTTTAGGCTTTATATTTTCTGCTTTCAAAATGCTCTCTTTGTTTCCTTTTTTACATGCCATTTCAAGCTCTCCATTTTTAAATCTAATCTTAAAAGTGCATTCTCTAATATGCCTGAGAGCCGTTTTAATGTCTTTTCTAATCTAAGACATGAATCTATTTCTGTGACTGCTTTTCTTTTAATTGGTATAAACTTTTTCTTACTTCTAGGAATATCTTGGTGAAAAACTGAAGTAGCATTGTTCTTTACATGAGATCTAAGGAAGTGATGGAGGAAAAAGGCCTCCACATCCCGAACAAGAGTTGAACTGTGTTGAGAAGGCACTGAAGCTTAGGCTGTTTTCAGCTCAGATATCTAGACTAAGCTCTGGGTATGGCAATATCTTCTCTGTTGCAAGGCCTGAGAGAATACCAAACTCTGCTTCCATGCTGCTCCAAGCCAAACACCCAGCCCACATCCCATGGGAAAGAAGAAGAAAGCAGAGAGAATTAGTTCTGTGGTTCCAATATACCAGCCAAGCTGCCTCCAAGGCCATAATGAATCTCTTGATTCTCCTTACCCCAGGAAGTTGTCTCTGCCTTTGGCTGCCCTGGTTTTCAGTCTGTATACACCAGGCAAAGATAAAAGTTGAAAACAGCATCCTCCCCCACCCCTTTATGCATCTCCTATCTTGGGTGCCATTCCAGTGCACCAAGAGCACTAGAGGATGGATGATTTAATTGTTCTATTCTAGCCATAGTAACACAAAAATTAAGGATTTGTTGCTTTTTATTGTTATAAAATACCATGACCAAAAGCAACTTAGAGAATGAAGAGAGTTCTTTTGGCTTAGTGAGAGAGAGAGAGAGAGAGAGAGAGAGCATAATGATGAGAGAGGTGTAGCAGTATTCTACAAACAGGGGGATGAGAGATAAGAGATGCAATTTTACCCACATTCATGAACAAGACAGAAAACTGGATGTGGGGTGAAGCTATAGACCCTCAAATCCTGCCTCAATGATGCAGGACCACCAGAAAAGTCATACCTCCAAAAGGTTTAGAATGTTCCCAAAAGAGCTACTCATGGGGACCAAATGTTCAAATACCTGAGCCTCATGGGAATTTTTTCATAAAACCACTTGGAAATTTCTATGTCTCTATTGTTCTTGAGTTACTTTTTTTTTTTTTAATTTAGGAGATAGGGTTTGATACAGGGTCTCACTATTTAGCTCAAAATTTCATGGAATTCATTACGTGGTCCAGGCTTCCCACAAAGTCCTGGTGATCCTGCTGCATCAGGCTCCAAGGACTTGAGATTACAGACATGTGCCACCATAACTAGCTTCCTAGCATTATGTTCGAAGAAGTCAATGGTGTCTATGCAGCTAGAGCCGTGAGTCCCACCATGTGTTTTCTTTGATTGGTGGTTTAGTCCCAGGAAGCTCTGGGGTTACTGGTTAGTTCATTTTGTTGTTCCTCCTAGACGGCTGCAAACCCCTTCAGCTTCTTGGGTCCTTTCTCTTGCTCCTTCATTGGAGACCCTTTGCTCAGTCTAGTGGATGACTGTGAGCATCCCCTTCTATATTTGCCAAGGTAGAGCCTCTCAGGAGACAGATATATCAGGCTCCTGCTAGGAAAGTCTTGGCATATGCAATAGTGTCTAGGTTTGGTGGTTGTTTGTGGAATGGATCCCCAGGTGGGGCAGTCTCTAGATGGTCATTCCTTCAGTCTCTGCTCTGAACTTTATCTCTGTAACTCCTTCCATGGGCATTTTGTTCCCCCTTCTAAGAAGGGTTGAAGTATTCACACTTTGGTCTTCCTTCTTCTTGATTTCATGTGTTTTACAAATTGTATCTTGGGTATTCTAAGTTTCTGGGCTAATATCCACTTATCAGTGAGTGCATATCATGTGTGTTCTTTTGTGATTAGGTTACCTCACTCAGGATGATATCCTCCAGATTCATCCATTTGTCTAAGAATTTCATAAATTCATTGTTTTTAATAGCTGTGTGGTATTCCATTCTGTAAATGTACCACATTTTTTGTATCCATTCCTCTGTTGAGGGACATCTGGGTTATTTAGTCCTGTGAAGGTTCTATGCCCCAATATAGGGGAATGCCAGGGCCAGGAAGTGGGAGTGGGTGGGTTAGGGAGCAGGGTGAGGGGGAAGGGGAAATGAAATTTTCAGAGGGGAAACTAGGCAAGGGGATAACATTTGAAATGTAAATAAAGAAAATATCTAATAAACAAACAAACAAACAAACAAACAAAGACAAAGAAGCTCCAAAATGAAGTAATTTAAAAAAAGAAGTTATTGGTGTCTTAAATGATTTCTTTATAGATATTTTCTAGAAGTAAAAAAACAAAAACAAAAACAAACAAAACAAAACACCAAAATCAGACAAACAATAAACTGCATTGGTATCCCTTTTTGTTCCCCTTTTACATGCTATTCCAAACTCTCTTTCTATCCATTTTTAAAAAGTATTAGCTCTCTAATATGTTTGATGGCTATTTTTAATATCTTTACTAAATCTAAAATGATAGTTCCTTCTAAACAGAGAAGATATAAAATACCTTAGAATTAGACTTTTTTCCCCAGGATTTATCAGAATATACATTTTCCCAATTAGAACATAAATCGCTACAGTTAAATCCAAGGGCTTTTCAAGCTCAACAATATCCTTTACGATGGTTTGAATGCATATAACACTTTCCCCTAATGTGCCTGGTCTAGCCAGATGCCTCGTTCAGTCATAGACCAGAAATTTCAGTTCTCCTCTGAAAGGCTTGTTTGTGTGACCTTGAGTCCACAAGGTTGTCAATCTTCAATCTTATAGTTCACCTTGGTTGCTTTTTAGTATTTCTGTTACTATTCTTTGATAGATTTCCCTTTGTGTAACTGTCTACAAATATCTAGTCACACTTTCAAAATTAAGTATGATTTTTTAATCTTTGTCATATTTTTATCATCTCTTGGTACGTTACAGATCTTGTTATTTTTATTGAAGCATATCATTAAAATCTCTGTGGGAATATTAAAGTGTTTTCTATTCAAATAGATGTCTGTGTGTATACATATGTATGCACACATTTATGTGTCTTGAGGATTTTCACTAATGTCCAGAAAGGATTCAGACAACTTTCAGAAGAACTAATGTCCTCAATAGCAGCTTCTATAGGTGCAAAGGTGGTCATTATGGACTATGCTGGCTATTTTTAGGTTTTATGTCAACTTGATGCAAGGTAGAGTCATTTAGGAAAAAGGGAACCTCAATTGAGAAAATGTCCCCAGCAGATCGGTATGCAAGCAAGCACATGGTTCATTTCTTAACTGATATAATGCAGGAAAGCCTAGTTCACTGTAGGTAGTATCACTCCAGGAACAGGATCATCATGGTGTTATAAGAACTCAGACTGTGAAATCCATAGGGAACAAGCCAGTACTCTTCCATGGCTCCTGCATCAGCTCCTGTCTCCAGGTTCCTGCCTGACTTCCCTGTCTAGTGTAAGATGAAAAGAAAAACAAAACAAAACAAAACAAAACAAAACAAAATAAAACACCCTTTTCTCCCTAAGGGTTCTGTTCATGGTGTTCTATCACAGCAAGAGAGGTCCTAGCTAAGGCAGGGACAATGTAAATAAAGCTGATAGGTTGGAGAACCAAGAAGACAAAGCAAACTTTTTTGCTATCATATTAGAGTTACAGACAATGGTCATGGCTAGAGCTATTCTGGAATAGACTAGCTAGAGAAAGATACAAAATCTGATACGGTCAACTTTTAAGATTCTTTCTTGTTGGAAAAGCTATATCCAGACTTGATGGCAAAACAGGAATAACTCTTAGAGATGAGGAAACTGATGCCTTGCATCACTTGAATGAAGGTTTTTAATTCTCCTTCTGTCAATGCTTTCAGTAAAGTTCTGATTTGACCTTATAGAACAGTAATGCTCGCTCTGTCTGCTGCTTTCTCCATCTGTTGTAATGGTTTTGTGTTTTAGTTTTTTGTTTGTTTGTTTTTTTGGTTTTTTGTTTTTTTAATCAAAATACAAAAAGCTCTCCATTCACTATGAGCAATGAAGGACCAGCACTGTAATTACCTTTCTAACTTCTGTGACAAAATTCCGGACAATTGGTATTATAAAGAAGGAAGGGTTTGTTTTAGCTCTGAGTTTGAGGTTCAAATCCATCCTTGTCTGTAATGCCCAGCTGGAAGAGTGTGAGGCAGATGGTTACATCACATCCAAACTCTGGAAGCACAAGTGGCTGGATACTAATACTCTGCTCACTCCACCCCTTTTTAAGCTGTTGGGAGCTCTACACATAGAGTGGTGTTTAACTACAGTTAAGATGGCTTTTCTGCCTCACTTAACCTAGTCTAGAAACTCTTGCACAGTTATGCCCTTAGGTTTGTTTCCGAGGTTGATTCTGCATCCCATCAAGATTAGCCATCGCAGCAACATAGGAAAATTATGTCATAAAAAGCTATAATTTGAAGATTAAATAATAAAGTCATATAGATAGACTGATTTAGGTAGACAGGTTTACAGCTAACAGTGGTATACTGTGTTTGGAAATAGGCTCATTATAGGGTGGGTCCTCAGTGGCCAGACTCTCCTGCTTGATTCTGTACTCCTTGACATACAAGGACAGATCACTTGCTCAAGATGGGCTATTTGCATCATCTCCATGGTGTACTTGAAACACAAAGGCAGAGAAATGAGAGTCTGAAAATTCCTGGAATCTAATCACAGTGACTAAGCAAGCATCTGCTTGAGTCCCAACAAGGCAGAGGATTTGGAAATGGGCAACATTTGTGACATGGCACTGTCAAGACCAGTTAAAATATTAAATGTCTGTAAATTGTTATTTTTTTTTAAAAAAAATCCAAGTTCTACTATTGAAAATGAGAACTTCTGAACCTCCTGTATGTTCTCCAATTGACTGGAATATAGACATATTTACACACACACACATATACATACATACACATATACATACACCACACACACACAGATACGTGCACACACAGATACACACACACACACACACACACACACACACACACACACACACACACGGGGATGGAGATGGGGAGAAGGAGGAGTCTTTAAATCACATGAAAAGAGATCTGGGTCACCTCTTTTTCAGACTTTTTTTAGGTTTCGTTTGTGTGAAATTCTCACCCCCTCTGTCCTTTCCTCTGTCCCACTCCCCCTCGCCTACTGCATAGTTCTATACACATCCCTCAGGTTAGGTCTTCACACTCACTCAGATCCCTCCTCTTCCTGATACACAGTTATCCCACTTTCGATGGATTCTCTGAGTATAAGATTATCATTACAAAAAAACAATGGAAAGGAGGTGTTTTTAGAACACATTTATTAATCCTATAAAATTAAGATTAAGAAACATGGGTTTCTGCCATGTGTTCAATATCCTACAGTATACAATGTACTCCCATATTAACATTTGAGACTCTCAAGAACCTTAAGAGATAAAAGCATTATTGCTTTAGGGGACAGTTGAATAAATGGAAATACTTAAAGCAACAATGATCACATAGGTGATAAATTCAGATTCCTCAAGAAGAAAATGCGTTCTATATTCTGCCTGTCAGTCAAGCCATCTGGCTGGAACACTGATAGTAAAGAATATAGACCTGATAAAAGAAAGCTAGGTATCCTAGCTTTCTGATTAAAAAAAAACATTTTAATAACTGCAATTTTTCTTCATTTTAATACTCAAACAATTTACTCTTTCCCCATTCCATCCCAGTACTTAAGCACAACCACAAAACCTATAATAAAAGTTGGCTCTTTTGTCTCAAGGATAGATGTGATTTGGGCACCTAGAAAGGGAGAGAAGTGTGGAAAGTAATCAATAGCCCCATTTGACTTCTAATCCTAGCTAAGTGACTAGAAGCAGGCCCTCAACTGGGGAAAACGTAATCTATAGAGAACTGTTTGCCTTCACCTGAAACCGAGGTGTCTCCTTTAATTTCCAGTAATTCTATTTAGAAGTGTTGAATGTCACCAATTTTCTTATCCCATCCAACCGTGATACTGTGGATTCATAGCCAAGCTAGCTCTAAATACTTGTTGCCTCCTGCTTTCTTCCTAGGCCACATCTTCCCCCTCCTAATCATGCAAAGGAGTCCCTGATTTATTGCAGGAGATAAGTTAGGTAACAGCAATAACTTCAGGGTCTGTAGTGCCTGCAGAGCATAGCCTTGTTAATCAGTCAAAATGATTTCATGTGTTTTCTTAGAAGCATCAGAAAGGGCAAAGGATTTATGGGTGATATCATTTTATGTGCCACAGTGGTGTACAATATTGCCATCCTGTGTTAAGACCAGCAGTGGTCTGCATTGATTTTAATCATCAGACTTACCTGTCTTGATCTCCCCTGTGCATCCCACCCCATAAAAAGATAAGAGAAATCTGAAGCCATTTTATATATGGACTTAAAATACTTTTAGTCCTGGTAAGTTTTCTAATGTTTTCATAGCCAACCGAGATAAAGTACCCATTCTCACAGATCATATATGTCTTTCTCAGTAAAATTCCAACAAAAGGCAGAGAAGGCTACAGAAATAACATTGCAGTGGTAGAGGGCCTCTTATATATAGCTCCCACTGAGAAGCCCTGTGTGCTCCTTCTCTGCAGAATTATTTTGTTTGTGTAATTTTGCTTGGGAGAAAGTTCACATTTTATATGGTGATTCATTCACATATCAGAAATTCAATAAAAATCCCATAGCCAGGAAGATATAAGGATAGCAAAGGGTTGAGGCAGGGATCAGCCTAAATGGAAACATGTCAGAGAAGGTCAGACGCCCCTCCATCACTGTCTGCACAAGCCAGGCTCACTTCTCCATCACAGCTGCTTTAGGAAAGGAGAACGTTGCATCCTTGTCTACAATATCAAAAGGAGACATTCATTGATTCATTCATTCTTCTGATTAACCATTCATTTATTCCTTCACGTTTTCATCATTGTTTATAGAATCACATATATATGGCAAGCTCAATGCTACAGTGAAAGGCTTTGATTTAAATATTTTTAAGTCCACAGATGATGATAATATGAGCCATCGTGTTAGTAATATATGCAAAATACTTGAAACCAAGAAGTAGCAGCACTCAGCTGGGCCGTATTAAATTTCACAGGAACACATTCTCTAAGGACTTTGTCTCCTTTACTTACTCAGCCCCTTGAAAGCACAGCACAGGGGGCAGAGCAGGCATCTGTGGCCAGCACAGGGGCAGTGATGTCTCAGTTTTCCCCATTCCCATCATGCATCTTTCCAATCTGGACCTCTACCACCACCCTTCCTCCTTTGCCAAATGAGCCGTGTTCTTTGACACTTGATCCTTCTGACCAATTCTGAATCACCATGCCCTGGCTATAATATTGACACAAGAAGACGTAAATGACTCTGCTTCAGAAAACCAAAGGTCACGTTTCTTACTCATACCTTTTTTATTATCTTCAGTTGGAAGAAGAATACCACCCCCCCTTTTTTTTTTTCTGAATTCTTGAATTCTGTTCCTAGGATCTACTACAGTGCAGCCATTCTTTATGTACTCGATACCAGTTTGCTGGTATGGTTGTGAAGGTTATAAAATATAAATCTTGAATTTTTAATAACTAAGTTCCATGCATAACACAGAAGGTTATTCCAGAACAAAAATATGGCGGGGAAGGAGAGGAGTGAAGTGTATGGGTAGAGGCAGCCAAAGCATTTCTAAGACAAACCTATCCCGTCTATTAAATTTCTTTTCCACTACTATGTTTTAATGGACTAAGTTAATGGCACCTCCAAGAGTCCCAGCAACATATTCTTCAAGTGCTTTTTGAAAAAAAAAAAAGACTGCTGTTAAATTAATGGATAAACAGAAAAAACACTCAAGAAAGAATGAGCCCCAAAGAAGAAACCAAGACTACATGTCAGACCTGTTACTGTCATTTACAAGATCTGTTCTCACCCTCTAATTTATCATGTATATAATATGTACTGCAAGGACTAGAAGGTACAAATATCATTTTCTAAATATGACTGTATGGGGGGCGGGGAGAGGGGGGAGACAAATGCACATTGTGCCCATGTGGTTGCCTGTAGAGCAGTGGTTTTCAACCCATGACTTGCAACCCCTTTGGCAAACCTTTATCTCCGAATTATTTACATTACTATTTACAACAGTAGCAACAAAGTTATGAAATGGTCACAGCATTAACAAGGTTGAAGACCACCGATGTAGAGGCCAGAAGTGATGCTGCGGTCTTTATAAATTTCTAACTTGTATTGAAATGAGGTCTCCACCTGAACCTAGAGCTTGCTGACTTGGATAGACTGGCTGGGCAGTGAGTCCCTGGGACCAAACTGTCTCTTCCCTCTCTTCATTATCCTCTTCCTCTTTTCTTCCTCCTTTCTTCCTCCTCTTCCTCCTCCTCTTCTTCCTCCTCTTCCTCCTCTTCTGTATCTTCTAACTCTTCAATCCCTGTTTCTTCTTTATTTTTACTCTTTACCAAGTCTGAAGGACTAAGAATTCTAAGTTCTTAGGTATAGATCAGAAAATCAATCCAAATAAATAAACAAATAAATAAATAAATAAATAAATAAATAAATAAATGTGCCTAAGAATTTCTTGGCCTCAAGACCAGAAATACCATTAACAATTGCATGCACTACTAAATAAATACCACACACCATACTCTACTATCACAGATGTCTTCAGTCTGGAAGCCCCATACAGGGTGTTTGTGCCTGTTTCCACTTTGGGAATTGCTATAAATTGTTACCCCTGAAAACACACATTTTATTAAACAATCTATGAGGTGGCAACAATTCTAATTCATCTCATGGCCATGATGAACTGAAAAAGTTTAAAGGACATGAGATTAGAAAAGACAAAAAAAAAAAAAGAAAGAAATACTGTTTATTCTTGGAAAACTAGTGTTGCCTGTATTGAGCTATCATATTCATGATATAAAGTAAGGCCCTTGGAGCCACTCCTGTACTCCTCTTCAGTGTTACTTAGGAATGGAAGCTGCGTGGATCAGTCCTCTTCTCAAGAAATATCTGCTCCATACTCTCCCCCAGCCATGGGATAGCATTGGAAATGTAAATGAAGAAAATACCTAATAAAAAAATTAGGAAAAAAAAAAGAAATATCTGCCAATGTCAGGAGACATTTTTTGGTCATAGGTATCAATAGTTTATTTTATTTTATTTTATTTTATTTTATTTTATTTTTTTATTCATTCCAGTGCTAATGAGCAAATCTTTAAGGGTTTGGAACTGAGTCAAATGTCATGTTGGGTTCTACTTGTTCCCCATGTAATAACTGGTGATCTCCGGTTTCTTTGGGGAAAATGCAAACCGATGTAAACACAAGCAGACCCAAGGCAGCTAGGATCAAGCATAAATTTAGGCTGAGAAGCCCAAATACTAAATTTAGATAGAAACATGTTAGTGGGGCTAGGAGACTTTCTCGGTGGCTAAAACACCAAGCCTGACAACCAAGGCATCCTTGGGGCAGAGAGGCAAGAGAATTCCTAGAAGCTACAGGGCCAACTAGCAAGGATACTATAGTAGTGAATAAAAGAGACTTTGTCTCAAACAAAGTGCAAGGTTAATACCTGAACCTAACACCTAATGTTAATTAGCCACTGAGTCTCTAGTGTCTAATCTTAGCCATCAACTCTGCATACCTGTGAGGAGACAAGTGTGAGGAGTTGAAGATTTACCTCCATCAGTTTGGCCAGTGGTTATTTCTGTGAGACATTTTCTGAAGTTGCTAATTGATATAGGAGGTCCCAGATCTCCATGGGCAAGGAAGAGTGATCTACATATGAAAGATAAACTAAGGGGAATAGAATAAGCCATCATGCAAATTCCTGCCTGGGTTTTCCTCAGTTATGAACTGTGGTCTGTAAGCTAAATAGACCCTTTCCTTCCCAATTTGGATTTAGTCATGGTGTTTTATTACAGCAACAGAAAGCAAACTAGAACATCTGACTTCTACATGTGTCTCTGAACATACATACATACATACATACACATACACACATTAAACACACACACACATGCTTATACACATCCATATTCACCAACAACCCCATATTACACATGTCAGAAGTGAACTTGAAAACACTTTTTATGAATGACTGAATCACATTGCTTTTTGTGTGTGCAGTGCATGCAGGTGGCTCAGGGGTGAAGTCTAAACAAACCACCAATTTTGGAATATATGCACAGCAGCTCAGCCATAATAGCCAGAGGTTCAAAACTCCAGGGCTTTGAGATGATTTCATGAGATCCTTTTACTTCCCAAATTCCATCAAGCCTATGCAGCCTCCATCATAATAATAAGGGTAAAAGAGTGGTAGAAATGAGAGTTGTCTTTCCTTTAACATCCACGGGGGTTACTTACCACTGGGAAGTGGCCTTTAATGTTCCAATTGCAGGGTCACTTATAGTGAAAAAAAATTTCTTTCAAAGAAAAGAATGACATAAAATATTTTTAGATAGCTTCAACCAAAATTTTTAATTGAAAAATTAAGCAAATAGAAAAATTGACTAAATTTTAATCAAGAAGAAATTGTTAACTGAATATAATATAGGGAATGGTCTTCATAAATGAGTGACCATAAGAAGCAACCTGTTTCTTTCTTAGATGAGAGGGGTATGACCCCGTCACTCTAAGCTTAGTCTCTGCATAATGGCTTAGAGAAAAGAAGGAACCAAACAGAATCATTTCCCTGGTTATCTTGCTGTCAGGGAAGAGTTAATACTCATGTAGCATAATACAAACACACACATACACACACGCGCGCGCGCGTGCGTGTGTGTGTGTGTGTGTGTATGTGTGTATGTGTGTATGTGTGTATGTGTGTATGTGAGTATGTGTGTATGTGTATATGTGTATATGTGTATATGTGTATATGTGTGTATCTTCTTTAAGAATAAAAAATAACACATGAAATTGAATCCAAATGAAAGACTAAGGGATTTTTATTTAACAGTAGATTATTTTATAGCTTGTATGGTATCATAATTATGGATGAGACATTTATTCATTCCATGAGGCACTGCTACTAAAGGCCTACTATGTACCACATGTCCCTAGAAAACAGCTGAAGTCAGTAAGAGACTGCATTTGTCACAAGTCTATAGATAATATAAAACAGTGAGGTGAACGTCCATGTGTGGCTCCTATGAAAAGTTTCAAGCAAACTTTTAGAGACCATAGCACCCCAGAATGGAAGGTGTCAGGAAAGGTTTGTTGGTGAGAGTACTATAAAAGAATTCTTCAAGTTGGAAGAACCTGAGCTGAGATGTCAGAGAGATCCTTTTGTAGAAATTGATCATTAATGCCAGGAGAGTCAAAGGCAGCAAGCCCGAGTATATATAAACCAAGCGCCTGCAGCCAGTTCAGCTGCAAGGTAAAAAAAAGAAAAAGAGGAATTCACAAAAAAAAATGTGTCTGGAAGAGCTAAGTCAAGAGAACATGGATCCTGGGCCTGTAACGAATATTCAACAGCCTAAAGGGTTTTGTTTGTTTGTTTAAGTTTCGTGAGCATTTACTGACTGTAAAACACTGGATTCTCTGTCGGATTTTTACCCTTTCCCCTGACACACATTGATTTCTTCTTCTCACCCCTGCCATTGACTTCTGTCTCTTTCCCTCCCTTGTCCTTCACTTCCCCGAAAGTCTCCCTTCTACTTTCATGCCTTTTTTTTTTTTTAATTTAATGTAGTGCCTTCCTGTAAGTGAAAACAAGCCACATTTGTTGAATTGTAGTTTAAACCACAATCTCTTTTGACATAAAACTGACAAGATCATTTTACTTCATAGTTGAGTAATGTTCCACTGTGTACACATACCACATTTTCTCTCATCCACTCCCAGGTATCTGCTCTGATTCCATAGCTTGACTATTATTCAGTAGTGCCATGGAAACAAGAGCCCACACGATCTCTGTGGTGGGCTCTGAAGTTTATCCTCAGGAGTTCTATGACTAGATCCACATGGGAATTCTGGCTTTAGGGTTTGCTTATTATTTTAACATATCTTTGTAGTTCTAGCTGCTCTCATTCTCTGTGTAGCCTAGGTTGGCCTGAAATGGGTGGTAATTCTCCTGTCCCAGCCCCTCTAGTAATGAGACCATAGGTGTGTGCCTTCATGTCCAGGGTACTTTTATATGTCTCATGAATCTTTATTCTAAATGCAATAATGCATGAATGGTTTACATTCTCACTATTCGGCCTGCTTTCCCCTCCAACTTTGTTGCCCTCCATTTTTACAAATAGCCCTTCTTACTTGGGTGGGGTGAAATCTCAGTGCAGTTTTGATTTACATTCTTCCGATGGCATAAAGATTTGAACACTTTTTCGTCTATTTATTGGCCATTTCCACTTCTGCGAGCTGCCTTGGTTCACTTGTCCACTTATTGATTGCATTGTTTATTGTTTTGATGTGTGGCCTATTGAGTTTTTAAAAATTATTCTGACTATTAATCCCATGTCAGATGAAGAATGGGCAGATATCCTTTCTATCATTTTATCCATGATACCTTTACTCTGGTAATTGTTTTCATTGTTGAGCAGATTGATAAAGAAATGCTATTCTATTTGCTAATGCTTGATGTTATTACTCAGGCTATTGGAGTGCTATTAACAATTCCATTGTCCATGTCTATATCTTGAAGGTTTTTCTCTAGTACTTTTAAACTCTAGAATTGTATTGAGAAATTTGATACATAAACATTGATTTTTGCACCGGGTGGGATATGGGGATCTGTGTGTGTCCTCTACTTGTAGGTATTCAGGTTTCTCATCAATACCTATTAAGTGTATTATTTTTCTTCTAACCTACTTGGTTTAGTCTCGTGTTCTCTATTTTACATGTTTCTTTTCATGTCAATACCATGATGCTTCTATTACTGCTGCTCTATAGAATAATTTAGAATTAGGCATTGTAATATCTTCAGCATAGTTAAAAGGAAATGAAGAATTCAGAAACTTTGAAGGTATTTAGTAGCCCTTTTTTTTTTTAAATATATATTTCCATGTTTGCTTCTCTGTTGTGGTTTGTCCATCTGCTGGGATACCTTTTCTAGTGAGTAGCAAGCCCCAGAGGAATAGATTCTGAGTGATGCTGAAAGAGGAGGAGACAACCCACCATAAAAGTACCCACCTCTAAACCAACCAGATAGAGGGATACATGTAAAAAAATTGAAGAAGTACTGTGGCATCTATAACTGTAGAAAATAATTAATATTAAAATTAATTTTAAGAGCATGGAATAAAATGGAATCATGGAAGAAAAGTAAAGAGAAAATATAAAATTAAGGGGAATAAAAAGAAGAAATAGGTAAAGAGGGTGAAAAAAATAGAAAGAAAAGAGCAAGAGATAAAATGTCTATTTGCATTATATTCTTCCCACCATCAACTCCTCCCAGATCCATCTCCCTTCTCTTCCCATCCAAGTTTATGATTTCCTTTTTCCTTAAACCCATAGAGTCCAGCCTGTGCCACCCATATCCTTTTGGATGTGTGGTCTTCCTCTAGAGCATGGTCTACCTACCAGAGGTTATATCCTGAAAGAAAACTGACTCTCCCTTTCCCGCTGCCAAGAGATCCTTATTAAGGAGCGAGGCTTCTTGTCCACTTCTTATCTCCATACTGACTTAGCCAGCAAATGTCTTATGCATTTTGTCTCAACCACTGTGAGTTCATATGCGTAGCTTCCCTGCTGTGTCCAGAAAAACACAGTTTTTAGGTAGTCTTTAGAGTATCTCTGGCTCTAACAAATTTTCCACCTAACCCTGGAGCTTTGGGTAGAAGGACTGCACTTCATTTAAGATTAAACATTCCTCTGAGAGGCTCTATCTAGTAGCTGACAGAGACAGATGCAAATAGCCACTGCTAAACATTGGATGGAGATCTCTTAAGGAAGAGTTCCAGAAGGATTGAAGGCCCTGAAGTATATGACAACCCCAGAGAGAGACCAACAGTGTCAATTAACCTGAACCCTTGGGAGTTCCCAGAGACTGAGCCACCAACCAAAGCACATACATGGGCTGGACAAGGCCCCCAACATACATAGCAGAGGGCTGCTTTGTCTGGCCTCCGTGGGAGAGGATGTGCCTAATCCTGAATGAACTTGATGTACCAGGGCTGGGGAATACAGGAGTGGGGGTACCCTCTCAGAGGTAAAGGGAGAGGGGAGGAGGGGAGACTAAGAGGGAGGGAGGGAGGGCAGCATTTAGGATGTAAGTTAATTATAACCCAATTATAATTATTTAGTTATTTAGTTAATTAATTAAAAAAGACTGAGCATGCCACAGTCTCTTTTTCTGTCCTTTGACCAGTTTTAGGGTCTTGAGTTACTCAGAATTACTGAAAGGAAGTTTCTCCAAAGAGGATTGAAAGAGACACTCATTTGGGGGTATAATGAGAAGTCATTCGGAGTCTGTGTTAATTTTTAGCATAACAACCTAACTTTTCTTTCTATGCATTTTACAGAACATGTTTTCAGTGAAAAGACAAAAGAAAGGCCTGTGTGTGGTGGTAGAAGTCTGTAATCACAGCACTCAAGAAGGTGAAGCAGGAGGATTATCACGATGTAAGGTGGTGAGGCTGGGCTACATAATACTTTCTAGGTCCCATCTCAAAAATAAACAACAACAAAACAGACAAAAAAATTAAAGGCAGACGTGTATAAGTTGCTGTCTGATAAATCTTATAGAAACAATCAATAATCTTGACAGGGGAAGTGGAATCATTGAGAGGGAACCCTTGGAAACAGGAAGCCAAAAGAGACCTTGTCCAGAGAAGTGGAGAACAGACCTTGAATAAGAGAGATCAACTTTCCCTAGTCTGGTTTAGCTTCACCCAAACATAAAACCCACATTTCATTTGACCTAAGTTTTTGCACTGTTGTCTTTTAAAGTAGCTGTTTTAGAAATTTAATAAATCTTTACTTATTTGATAGATACTACATATACAATAGTTTACAAAGTATAGTTTGGCTGGGCTTCATATGAGTTTTTAGTTGTTTCTTATTTTTTCCCCCTAAGAACATTTCATTCATATGCATATGCAAACTTTAACTAAATAAATCAGACAAGAGGGTTGTGGAAGAATTCCGGTGTTTGTTGAGACACTCTTGTCCTGGAGGGGCGGTCAGTGAGAAAGGGGGCACCTGGGTTCTAGGTTTAGAACTATTAAAAAAATGTTTACTTTCATTGTAGTTCAAAATGAATCCCCACTATGAAGTCAAAATATTTTCTAAAACACAAAAGAACTCATGGAATATATATATATATTATAAAAAACAAGTGTAGTTTGTGCATAATTTAAATAACTAGGAAAGTGTATTGCCAAATGTCAATGCCTATTTCAACATCGAAAGAATTAAAATTATTTCAGTGCCAGGGTTAAAATATACACATGAAATTTTATACTTCTCTTGATTTTAACCTCAAAAATTTCTGCCTTATCTCTTTTATCAATGAGACATTCAATGGCCTCTATACATAGAAAATCATCTTCCTCACTGACCACCAAAGCCCTCTCTTCTCTGTTTAGTCCCTCAAAGTTTAGGATTCTGGGCTTCCACAATCCCGAGGTCCAGGAAAGTAGTTTATCCCTGGCTGTAGAAGTGAAAATATTTAATCTTCTCAGCAAATGTGCTAGTGACTCTTCATCATCGTATTCATTAGATCTGAAATCTAAGAGACAGGCCTCT